>NC_061522.1:13462500-13465000 GCF_022379125.1 Scophthalmus maximus | reverse complement strand
GTGATTTTGTGCCTGTGTGTTCATGCGTACCAGCACCAGCAACTTCCAAACACTGCTCTTTGTTTGACAGTGTGCGTCTGCTTGTATGTGCTTATGTAGCATACTGTAGAAAGAGCACTTTTTTTTGCTGTGTTTGCGCTCCGGTGCATACAAAACATGTTGTAAAAGGGGATCAGATCAATGGTTTCTAGTACGAGTGTTAAGTGGTATTTTATTATGAGATATACATTATTTTTAGGAGCAAAAATGTCTGGAAACCATTAACAGGGCAGACATAGGTTTGTGTTGATCAGCTGAAGTACAGACTGTCCAACCGCTCAGCTACACGGTGCCACATAAGTGAGTGAAAATACTGTGAAAACGTAATTGTACTTATTGTAATGTGAAGGAGGGCTGAATCTGTGTTGCTGGACGAGAGCGTCAATATTAAATCCCAAGGCTCTGTTCAATGCCAATGTTTTCTTTTGTCTTTTATAATACCAATATTTTTGAAATTGAATTTGAAACATCGTCAGGCTTCAGGCAGCACAATTTACTGCATTGACAAGAAATGTAGATTGTGAGATGCAAAATTGTCCAACATAGATGTCATTTTTAGGGATAATGGGCTGTGAGTCAAAGAGAGAACAGGTGTGTGTGTGTGTGTGTGTGTGTGTGTGTGTGTGTGTGTGTGTGTGTGTGTGTGTGTGCGCTACACATGCCCACCCCCCCTGTGTGCTTGATATATTCAGAGGCTTGCAGTGTCTTACCTCCCTTGTTTCGCCCTTGACTTTCTACCTGTGTTATTTTATCACATGGATCATGTCACATATTAGACTGGTCAGGTGTATGTAGAGGCATCAACTGTACAAAACATACAAACATTGTATCTGTGAATATCTTTCAGATATTCCTTCACATTATTCCTTCGTATTGCTAATGATGATAGTGAAAAGAAAAGGCAGAAGAGGAGAACCTTTTTTGCTTCAAATTTCATCGCAATGTTAAATGCCTGTATGCCTTATATCAAATTTTTGAGGCTACATATATCAGGTGCGTGAGAGCTCGGTAGAGGAGTGTGCCATTCTGGTTTGGGAATTCAACGAATTGTGTGCAAGGCCATTTTTGAGAAGCACTTGTTTCATCTACATTGTGCAAGTTTGTATATCCTTGTATGTGCATTTCCTCGCTCATCATTTTCCTCTATGAATCCAGAGAGTTACCATGGGAACCATGAAATCTGTGACAGCACGTGATTTGATCATTTTTCTCTCAGAAAAAAAAGACACTTTATGTGAGTGGTCCGTATTCCCTCACCAGCAGTGAGTGATTTGTCTGAGTGCGGCAAGAAGGTGGGCAGCCTCATTGTGCTGTTTCTTATACATTTGGCTTAGTCTTCTGTTAGTAAAACAAGATGTTTTTGAATGAAATGTACGTTGGCAAGACAACAAATGCCTTACCCCTCTCCTTGTCCTCGTCATTCTCCTGAGGTAGATTTCTTATAACGGCATACTCAAGTCCTGAACTAGAAGGTAAAGGAGGTATGACCCCTTGTTAATATGTGACATTTTTTGGGTTATAATATGAGAGGAAATAATATTTGCTTTTCTAAAATGATAAATGAATAGTTTGGAATTAAGAAAAATGCACTTAAATGCTTTTTTTTGCCACGAGTTAGATTAGAGGATTCATTCAACAGTTGTGTATGTTAAATAAGAATCCTGAACAAGGGGGGGGGGGGGGGGGGGGGACTGCTAACCTGGCTGGCTCTGTCCAAATGCAATGACATTTACCACCCAGCACCTCTGAACCATGTTATATATCATTCGTTTGAGCCAAAGTAAAAAGAAGAAGTCGTTATAAGGTTGATTCTGAGACTCTTGAGAAGTGACTCTGCCCAGCCAAGAAATATAAGTATGAGTTAAACAAACAAGATGTTCTCTGACATTGGAGTTAGTGAGCTTTGAGAGTTGTTGGCAGGTGAATTTTGTTACCTTTGGACAGAGTTGGCCTAACGGCGTGTAAGTGGTACTGATCTTCTCATCCAACTTTAAATATCAAGCAAGGATTATCTGTTTGTCTCCCTGTATGTGGCTCGCATATCTCGAGAAGCGCTCATCATATTGGCTTCGTTGTAAACATGCCTCCTCTTGCGTCAGCAGTGTGCTTTTATTCACAGGTCACCACTCATTCACAACAGTTCACTACAACGCTTGCTGAATACATCAAACCATATTTTTTTGCCGCCAAACGCTGGACTCCCGCGGTGGTTATGTCAGATTACGCAACTATTGTGCCTATTTAGAAAAGGGGGCCCCAAGCAGGCATGTGTCGAATGGGCACTGCACTAGTTTCTCAGAATTTGAGTAAATGTCACACACAGTGCAATAGCAAAGGCAACTGCTTGCCAAAATTCACACCGAATACAGACCTGTGCAGCGGGGCCTGCAGTCCACCTGTGCCACTGCAGCTTGTCTAAACGTGTAGTGGCGACTCATCAACACATACATGTATACGTGTG